>NC_026475.1:8912140-8914601 GCF_000240135.3 Fusarium graminearum PH-1
ATGCCATACATATTTTCCCACTCTGCATCAGAAACTTACCAACTCCTGGATCTTCTCCTCCGTGAGGCCGGTAATGTCGTACATAGTGCCATCCTCAAGACCAAGCGCGTTGGGCTTGACGCTGGCTTCGCATTTCCCATCTGCGGGCTGCTCAGTGGGGCAAGAATTATCGGCAGCACGCTTAAGGGTGGGAAAGTAGTAGTAGCCTCCTGTGCGGTCGCCACGGTTTGTGTACCGCATACAAATGTCTTTTCTGCCGCTTGCGGGTGATGCCGAGGTTCCGATATATCTGCAAGCACCACCAGTTCGAGCCTCGGCTCCAATACGCCAGGAGGTTGGGATCTATTAACACCAGTTAGTCCTGATAGATCTATAAGCTAAAGGAAAGATATCTTACTCACAGCATTCACAGAAATGCTATACCTGCCACTGCTTGATGTTTCGCTAAATATGCAGCATAATCTGGGGTCGATGCCTGTACAGGCTCTAAAGGAACCTCGGCAGCCATCGCTAGTCCAGCCTCTGATATCGATGGCAGATGAAGTGGCTGTAAGAGTCAGAAGGAGACCGAAAAAGTGCATATTGAAAAAGTGTAGTAGTGGTATTTAGTGTGATGTCCTTAAGCTTAAAGGGGAGGTAAGAGTTGCTGGTATTTAGAAAAGGATATAGAACTGGAAGAAGCAGCTGGCTTTATACTATTTCCTAACCATGTTGCCTCTTACACAGCCGCTCTCATCATGATTAATCGGAAGAGCGGTTCACAGCTTGGCAGTATTATCATGCATGAGGTGCTTACAGGCTGTCCTACTACCTTCTAAATAGGGCATCAGATGCGATACTGACTACTAAACTATAATAATATTTTCTCAAGCTGTACTTTTTCTTTGTTTTAGTTCTTTTGAGATAATACTCTTGAAATATTAATTATTATTACGAACTACTATTTATTTGTATATATAGTTTAGGAAGTGCCTCCTATAATAATTTCTAATAACTAGCTTACTCCTCATCTTACTATGTCTTGGCATTACTCTTTTGGCTAGTAACGTTAGACTCTGCGTCGCGCTGGGCATTTGATGCTAATATAGTTTTTTTATTTCTTCCCCGCCTGCCCAGATGCATATACGACGCGACATTGCAGATCATAGATAATCAGCCTGAATTAAAACCCACATTTCCTGCCACAGACCAGCATAGATATAGAGAGTTACTTAATCTAACATCTTACTTGCATTCCTATGCTATAACAATCTGCGGCAATACTTACACGTTCGGCCAATGGGTTTGCAACACGATGAGGTGGGTCTCTTGGCTAAGCATTTTATCTAATTTTCACTTCATAATACATTTCTATTACGAACCAAAACATCAAGTGCCAAGTGAAAACTTACAGCCAAGGCTTACATACTTCTCGACTTCAAGGGTCTTGTTCACGAGTGACATTCTTGATCAGGCAATTAGACTGCTTATCCATCTGTAGTAAGATAATTCGAGGAATCGCCGAACAAGGCCAGGACACAGAATAGAAAATTGAGACACCAGACTTATTTCCTACTGCAGGAGTGGAATTGAAGTCATGCTTCCGTTTACGTGAGTGGATCTGGAAATCTTTGCAGAGTCCTTCCTACCTAAAGTACTATAAACAAAGGTCATACTTATAGGTTTAACTAAAAAGGAACCCTAATTATAGAGTAGGCAGTAAAATTCTAAGATAAGGGTAAAATTCTAAGACAGCTAAATACCCCACTTAATTTGAATTTACTTAATTTTACTACTAAAAACCTAACTATTAAAAGATATCTTTAAGTCTATTTTAATTATACTTTATATTTTAATTTAAATATTTCTTTAAACTATTATTATAAATAATATATATTAACTTAACTTTACTATTATAACTATATATATAATTTAACTTTTATAATACTACTATTTATAATAAATATAATTTTTAAAGGATAAATTAATTTATATTAAATTTATATTAATAAATATATAAGGTATTACTATTAATTAGTTATAAAGTATTATATCTTTTAATAGTAAATAGTATAAATTAAATATATTTAAATAAAAAAGTCTTATTAATAGATAATAAGCTAACTTATAACAGTTAGGGTTTTAAATAGGTAAACTAGTCTATACTGGTTTATATTTATAGAGTTATAAGGCGTTATACACTAAGTGAGAGCGAAGTATTATATTTCTTAATAGTAAATAGAGCGGGTTAAGTATATTTAGGTAAAAAGGCTTTATTAATAGCTGGTAAGCTAAGTTCTATCTTATACTTTATAAGAGGATATATATATACTTAAAGTATCTTACAGTTTATTATAATAGCTTATAGCATAAGTCCTTAGCTTATAGTATAAGTTAAGGCTTATATTATAAGTCCCCTATAAGTTATAAGTTATAAGTCCTAGCGGCTTATGGATAACTAATCTAGTAGGGGTATCTTATA
>NC_026476.1:0-4010 GCF_000240135.3 Fusarium graminearum PH-1
GTCCCTCCCTTACTGTAAGTCTCTCCCCCCTAACAGGTCTTCGTCTTTTCTTTACTTTCTCCCTTACTCCCTTCCTGACTCTCTTCTTTTATTACCTCCTCTACCCTACCTTCACCCTCATTATAATTATTATCTTATCGAAGCAGCTCACACCTATCATAAAGCGCAGCCCTATCTACATCCTTATACGTTTTACCTACTGCTCTATCTATAAACGCCGATATCACTGCCCTTTAATATCCCAGCATCGATATAAATGCCTCTATTTATGCCTAATTAATATTATCTATAAAGCTTTAATGCTAATCCTCTTATTACAGCTATCTATCATATATAATAATAGACTGCACCACCTCGCCTACCTGGCGCCCTCCTCGGCCAATCTGCTACACAAAATCAATAAGCCTATACGGCTTCTCCATATAAACTATAGCCATAATCCCCTCTATATCGATACCTGTCCCTAACCCGCTTATTGCTGCGATCTATCGGCTTGTGTTATAGCCCTCTGCCTATATCGTCTGCGCCTTATGACAGTCCTATTCGCTTATGCCGCTATAATAAAACCTACACCCAATCTTATTAGCGATTACCTCGCATTAACTCTTAGATCGGCAGTATATAACCCCCTTCTGATAACCTATTATATCTTAATCTAGCTGCTTAATTACCTTAACCGTGCGATTCTTAATAGCATTACGCCTAGGCTTAACCTGCTAAACCTTATATCAGCAGTTTAGCTTAACTGTCTGATCCTATACTATAATTGCCGACTTTACTAGCATCTCGCCGCAGAACCAGTCCTCCAGCATAACGGGCAGCATTACTATAAATAGCACCAATAGGCAGCCGAACCAATATAACCCTACTAGCTTACTAAGCTTAGCATAATAGCTGATATCTATAATAACAGTATAATATTTATCTATAAATATCCACTATAGCAGCCCTATATATAATAACCCATCAATATACCTAGAAAACTCAACGCTTAATACAATATCGGCACTAACGACAATTAACCGTGCCGCCCTTAGTATACCCTCTTATCCTAAACTTATCGATAACCTATATTAGATGCAGTCTACCCCTATATCTGTTACTCTTATAACCAAGTCATCCATTAGTGCAATAAATAGCACGACTATAATGCTTATACCTATATTCTCTATTACGGCCGGCAGTATAAATAGTATACTCTTGCTGGCCCCTATCGGCAGTATGTTAATAGCCGCCTCATCTGCTTTAAGTGCCATAATCGATCGCATACTCTCGGCTTGCTTATCAGATCGCCAAGTCGCCTTCAGTCTAAGCAGCTTTCGCAGCCCATCTATCATCTCGTCCTCTAGCTTCTTCTTTTTCTTCTCACTTATCTTCTTCTTCTAAGCTAATACCTCCTCTTGCTCTTAAGTAGTCTTCTTACTTCACTTGCTGCTCCTTATAGTCATCTAGGCCAGACTGTCTGTTAATTGCTGCTACTACTTGCTATCAGTCTTCTGACTCTAACTGCCCTGCTTACATTTTAGTGCCTTCTTCCCCTTTCCTTCTTCTGCACTCTCTAAAAACTGATATTACAGCTTACTGATCTCCTTAAATATCGCAATTATCTCTAGCTGCAGCTTACCCGGGAAGCCGATATGCATAGCGTAGTGCTGCCTTATAATCTGTATTCTATATATCGACTGCAGATCCTATATAATATTCCAGCTTCCTCTACAGTCAACCGGCTTACCTATAATCAGATCGATCTCAACGTTTTCATCCTTATCCTTATCCTCCATCTTACCTTCTAGCTGCCTTATCACAAGTCCTCAAATCCTCCGCCCCATCTCGATTGCAATCGCCCGATATCGTCCTACCCCTAATCTGACCCCTATCCTGGCCTATATAACACAAGCAAGCTTCTTACTGAGCCAGTCGGTCTCCTATACCGACGAGCTGCCATCCCTCTATATATATTCAAGCTGCTCTCCACACAGCTCATCAATCTGATATTCCCACCGTAGTACCCTCTCTATCGGAAGCAGCCATATAATATATACTACTACTATCCGCCCAATCCAGTTAAGGATAAACCGTACTACCTTCTGGCCATTATCGCAGATAGCCTTCATCTTATCTTAATCGGTTATAATTATAACCTGCCTATCTAATATAAATATATTCCAGATTAGCTGCTATAAATTGCAGTGCTATAATATCGTGATTTCTGGTCCCCTTCCCAGAAGCCCACCCCACATATATATAAGCACGAGCAGCATCTCTTAAAGCAGCCGCAAGTCGCAAAGCCACTTCCTAACACGCTGCCGCTTCTACTAGACCCTTACGCTATCCCATATCGATACTTCTATCAGTCGTATCACCTTTTCCAGTCTAGCCTCTAGCCACTTGTTCTTCGGGTTACTTACAAATAACTAACCTGCCCTAAGCCATATCATATTATCGACAATCCGATCTATATCGATCTTCTTACTGACCATCGGCCATACCCTACCGAACAGTCCATTCAGTAGCCTCTCTGCCTCAGTAACCTCATCGCATAGTATACAGGTAAAGTCCTTAATGCTAATATGCTTACCCATATAAAATAACCCTTATTCATCATTAGACCATTATATTAATAGCTACCCCCTATTCTTCTGCTAATACCCTTTTCTATATACTATCTATCCGATAATCATACTTATAACGCTATAAGTGCCTATATATATCTATAATGTATATTCCTCTCGAAATATTAATACAGCCTCTACCCTAACCTTATCCTAATCTACCGGCTAATTCTTAAATATAGCTTCTAAAAAGAATAGCTAGGCCTACTATAATATACCAGCTAGCATACCAGTATATAAATGCGGCTCTAAATAGCCTAGTAGGTATCAGTTAATACCGAGTACTATATAGAAGTATAGCAGCGAATTTATATATACATTTCCGCCAACGCAAGTTTTAATTAAAGCCACAATAAACCGGAATACAGCTCGGTCTAGCGGATCCTACAGCGGGCTAGTTATACCTTTATCCCCCTAATCGCCATCATCACTATTACCGTCATCCTAATATTCGTCCTTATCTCCATCTTCATCTTCATCTTGATCCTTAGCTTATCTCTCTTGGCCGCTAAAGAACCTGCTGTTATGACTGCTTGGAACCCAGTCTGTTTCAAGCTCATCTGCAATATCCTATAGCAGACTCCACTGCTTATCTATAAAGCGAATGGCCTAGCGTTTAAGCGCTTCCTTACGACTAATACGATATACCTTCCAGCAGAAACCTAAGTAACAGTAACTAACAGACTTATATTTAATTATTAATACCTCCTTACCTTTACGACTGAACAGTTAACCAGATACAGCTATCAGTAAAATGCTAGCAAGCCACTATAGCATCTCAATTAGCACGCTATTAAGTCGCTAGCAGTAATATTCTACCTTACGATTAAAGCTCTATCTAAGCCGGCCAAGTAATAATTATTCACAGACTGCTTCTTCCTCATCTTATACTACAGTCTATCTACCTATTACTGCCCTCGCCTATAGCCACTAGGCTATATCATAAATACTAGTTAAGTCCCAGGAGCCAAAGTGTTATACCTAGCCTACCCTTTTAACCTACAATAAGTCACAGTCGATATCTTCCTTTAAATCACCTTTTCGCAGTCATATAGCATCTTCCTCTTTTAACCAAGCCTAACTTATAGCAATAACCTTATCTATAGCGCTTCGACTGATAGTAATATCAGCTGTATCAGCTGTATCAGACAGGCCGTTATTATCGCCATTATCTTAAACGATCCAATAGCGCGCCTAATTCCTCCCCCCTATCCACATCTATAGCCATACCTACATCTATCGTTCCTCTGCTACACCATACTCTACCTCTCGCTAAGAATAGACCATATTATCCTATACCGGAGTAAGATATCTGCATATACAACAGCTACACCCATCTAAAATGGCGAGCTATTGAATTGCTAGTATATTATCCGCTAGTACTGCAGTAAGCTTTAT